>NC_136645.1:11076625-11101625 GCF_949748355.1 Melanostigma gelatinosum
CCGACCTCGTAACTAAGGAGATCGTGACGTCGGTGAGACCACTCCATAGTATGTTCAAAAAATCCCTCAGCACCAATACAAGAGGTCATGATCTGAAGCTACAAGTACAACACCAGCCTGGTCCACGGAAACCTTTTTTCTCTAGTAGAACACCACCAGTATGGAACAGCCTGAGTCAAGCAACAGTTAGTGCCTCCTCAGTCAATGCATTTAAGACCAGAATAGGGAGAGAATGGCAACACCATCAAAGCCAACACCAACACATATTTTCCTACTAATTCACCGTCCAGTTTCACGTTCTTCATTAACATATCTAACAAACCTTGAGACTCAACTATTTACGGATGAGGATCAAGCCATCACCTTGGTTTAGGGTCTCAATACTCTTAAAGGGTACCTAATGACCTTTACTAAAGATAAATGAAGACGGTGTAGACATCTTAACGCTGATTGGCCAAGACTCGACACGTCGCATCAAATATGTTTTATTGCGAAGATCGCGACATCACATGTTCTCCTCGTCTCACTCCAATCTGAGAAACGCTGGCTGACCAGTTGACGCCCCCCCCCCCCCAAAAAAAAAATAAAAAAACTCTACGGATCTACACTCACGTGGATGATATATTTTGATTCAAAACGGCTTATTTCGCCAAAAAGCGACACGTTTGCGGGTATTAAATCAGGAGAAGAAGAAAACGACGAATTGCAACAGAGTCTCACTCCAAACTATATTAAAAGTTATCAGCCGGAGCATGAACAGTGTTAAACTAGAAAATGCATTTCCTGCTGAAAATGCGTTGGAATGCTGAAAGCTGAAATGAATCTCAAAAACATTGCTGAAAATAGATATCTAATTTTAAAAAAAATTGCAAAAAGCTGAATAATCCAAAAAGATTACAAATATGAAGTTATATCACCCCTCTCCTGAAAGAGCTGAACATTTTGATATTCGAACGGTTTCTGTAGCTTAAAAGAATTCTAGCAGTAGTGATATTTGTTGTAGTAGTAGAAGTTGTCGTCGAAGTATTTGTAATTAGAAGAAGTAGTAGTATCAGCAGTCGTACTAATAGCTGTAGTAGTATTAGTACTGGTTATTAGTACTGGTAGTAGCAGGAATAGCAGTATTAGCAGTTGTGGTATCAGTAATAATAGTAGTGGTAGTAATAGCAGTAGTGGTAGTAATAATATTTATGGTAGCAGTAATAGCAGTAGCAGTAGTAGTAATAGTAGCAACAGCAAAGGTTGTAGTAGTAGTGGTAATACTAGAAATATTAGCAGTAGTAGTAGTTGTCGCAGTATTAGTAAGAGTATTCATTATTTCAACAAAAAACATTAAAAGTTATCAGCCGGAGCATGAACAGTGTTAAATAAAGTGAACCCACGTGCTCTTTGTATCCGGATTTCCGGGTTGAGAACAGCGTCCAGAAGTTCCCGTTGTCGCTTATTCGCCTCTTTTGAACGAGAGAGTTCCTCCTCGTACTCTGCTATCGTTCTTTCAAACAGACCAATTATCTCTTCAACAGCCGCAGTTCGTCGCTGGTTGAATAAAGATCTCAACATTTCTACTTTAGACATTTTCACGAAACCACAGAAAGTTTTCCTCCAGACGAACTCCGTTAAAAACACCGTTTACTCTCATTAAACTCTGACTAGCGCTGTGTTGGTCACTTCCTTCCCCGTCGATCTGTTTCCAGGTAGCATGCTAAGCTAACTTCAATAGCTTTATAGGCTACCAGGAGATTAGTCCTCGTCCTCTTCCTCTCCTTCTTCTTCTCCTTCTTCTTCTTTCACTATAATGGCGGACTACAAACCAACGTTTAAGGCGCCACCTACTGGACCGGAGTATGACAGTTATAATTTAAACACAATAATAATGTTATTTATAAATATAATGAAACAATTAGAAATAAACTTCATATTGCAGTCATATTCTGGCCTTTTAACCCGTTCCATTCAAAATATTAAATAAAGCCCTTTTAAGCTGAACTTGTTTGTCCCCTGTCTCTAACAGTCCTTTGATGCTCCACTCCCTTCCTGTATCTACCACTCTGTTCTTCAGTCTTTCTCTTTCCACCCTGAACTTCCTCCACTCTATCAGCACATGTTCTACAGTTTCTTTACAGTTGCATATCTCACATTTATCCCACTCTGTCTTTTTCATGATGTGTATAATGTGTCATTGAGTCCTGTATGTCCGAACCTGAATCTGAAAGTAACATCTTCTTTTCTACTTTTACTTCCATCACTTCTCACTCTGACTGATGTCTGAATTGTGTTGTAATTTCTACCCTTATTGTCATTATTCCAAATTTCCTGCCAAGATGTCCCATCCAAAGCTTTTACCAGAGAATGTCGAGTACTCCCAACCATTGTACAGGACAGTCGATGCTGTGTTTCCGTTAAGTCCACCCTGAATTCTAATCCAGTGTGATAGTGCTGACTCAGTTCTCCTCACATGTAATGGCAGTTGCCTGGATTTCACCAGCAATGCATTAATGGGTGTGGTTTTGACTCGGGAGATGAGTCAGAGGAGAACCATCCAGAAGAAAAGGTGAACAGATAAAAGTCCATTCAGACAGGTTCTACGAGGAACATCCGGTTCCGCTGCAACTTGGTGGGTAACAAAAGCCCCTTAAACTAATAAAATAGAATATCATTACTCCTATCTTCAGTGCCCTTCCATCTGGTACATATGTAACAGTTGTGGGTCGTGCAACGAGACGACTCAAGTGATTGTTTTCCAACATTTATTTATTGAAGACAAAATATCACCAATGAATTGCCTTCAGACCGTTTTCTGCCCCTCTGCTCCCTCAGCAACGTGTGATTTAATTCATTTTCTTCAAATACACACTGACCAATCAGAGCTCGGTACGTGCACCGTTGATGAATATTACATCATCACAGTTTAAACTGACAATTGCAAAAAAAGACAGCTGGCAATAAATCTCAGACTGTGTGAATTAGTAAATGAACAGATTTATGACATCACTGCTTCATTTAGAGCACGATAGATCTGACTATAAGTACATGTGTGTATTATGGCAAATGAATGTGTTGCAGATGTGTTTTCATGGTGGGTATGACAATATTTTGGCCTTATTCTTTCAGCTGTAGCCTTAGTGGTGCCAAACAGACTTGGGAGTTATGTAATGTTTCTGTATTGTAATTATGACCCAGACGAACAACGACTGGATGCACTGCAACAGGCTTTTATTCCGAGCTTCGTATACACGCTGTTCATGCGGTCTTGCTGACTGACTATATGTCTCGTCATCCTATCTTGTCTCAGACAGCTGACAGTACACGTGCAGCAAAGGTAGCAGAGGAGTATGTGAACTTCATCGCAAGTCATGCAACACCTAAAGCCATGACACTCACTGAGATCACGAGAGAGACACTCGCAGACCCAATACTTCAAGTGATTAGTGCTCACATCAGACACAACACATGGCACCAGAGTGACAAGTCACAACATGCTGACATAGTAAAGCAGTTCAGACAAGTTAGCAGTGAACTAACAACATCACATGCATCAGACATTGTACTGCGGGGCACTAGAATAATAATTCCCACGGCCCGACAAGTTAGAGTGTTACAGCTAGCCCATGAAGGACATCAGGGCATTGTCAAAACCAAATCCCTACTCAGAACCAAGGTTTGGTTTCAAAGCAGAAGCAGTAGTACACAGTTGTCTTGCATGTCAAGCCAACACGCCAGTTGCACATACTGAGCCACTAAAAATGTCCGTTCTGCCAGAAGCTCCTTGGCATAGTGTTAGTGCAGACTTCTATGGACCACTTCCAACTGGAGAGTACGGTATTTGCTTGTCATCACGGATGATTACACACGCTACCCGGTTGTAGAGAGCATAAGGTCAACCTCGGCTAACACAGTCATTCCGGTTATGGACAAAGTTTTCTCCATGTTTGGGATCCCCAGAGTTGTGAAAACTGATAATGGTCCCCCATTCAACAGTGACCAGTTCTCCCAGTTTGCAGAGTATCTAGGATTCCACCACCGCCGGATCACACCGCTGTGGCCTCAAGCTAATGCTACAGCTGAAAGATTCATGCGCACCCATAGGCAAAGCTATTCGTGTGGCCGAAACACAAGGCATTCCCTGGAAACAACGACTGAACATCTTTCTACGCGAGTATCGATCCACACCTCACAGCACAACAGAAAGCTCACCTGCTGAACTGTTGTTCCAACGTAAGATGTACACAAAGATTCCTTCAATCACTCACACTGCAAGGACCTGTTCAGACTCTGAAGTGAGAGCAAGGGACAACAAGGCTAAAGCCAAGATGAAATCTCATGCAGACTCTCATCGTAACGCTACACCACACACTCTCACTCCAGGTGACGCTGTGCTTCATCGTCAGCCCAAGCACAACAAGCTCACTGCAGCGTATAACAGTAAGCCATACACGGTGACCAAAGTCAAAGGCTCCATGATCACAGCAGCCAGAAGTGGACACTTCATTGTCAGGAATTCTTCATTCTTCAAGAAGATCACTCCAGAAGTAATGGACATCTCACCAGATCCCGATGATGAGGATTGTGATTACAGTGATGCCTCCAATACCTCAACAACACCGAGATACCCCTCAAGGCACAACAGACGTCCTCCCGCCTACCTACAGGACTATGGGTAGATTATGGACTGTTAAACGTGGACAATCTTTTGGCTGCATACAATAAATATGCTCAGGGACATGGACACTCATTTGGTCTGTTGTGAACTTAAAAGGTACTGATTTAGCCAAGTTTGTGAAGTTAAGGGTTTGTTAAACATTTCTATAAGACAGAGTGTGAAATTAATGTTTTAAGGGATACAGTTAATACAGAGCTGCCTCTAGATGAGTACAATGTTCAGTACAGTAAATATAGTTGTTGAAGTTTGAGTAACATGTAAGAGCAAGCCTCGTTTAAGAATGTCAAGCTTTAGGTATTTCTTTAAAAATAAAAAAGGGCAATGTGATGTTCACAGTAGAACCCCGCCACCTGGTGGGCGGAACAGGATATACACAGTCAGTCAGCAAGACCGCATGAACAGCGTGTATACGAAGCTCGGAATAAAAGCCTGTTGCAGTGCATCAAGTCGTTGTTCGTCTGGGTCATAATTACAATACAGAAACATTACAGGAGTAAATAGAAAAGAAAAGTGTAAATATTCTCTCATCACACATTCACTGACGTGTGTCGGCTTCTTGAGTCGTGTCTTACAGTCTCCGGCTACTTTAATGTTTGGTGTGGGTGATTTTAAGTGATGGAAGGAAACTTCCTTACTGCTTAGAATTATATTTATATATTTTTTTATTGATTTGCCCAAAAGTCAGTTTCACATCGCTGGGGTCTCGGCTGAAAGAATAAGAATACATCAAAGTAAAACATTGACGTGAATACACGTGTTATTATAGTCAGATCTATCGCGTTATAGATGAAGCAGTGATATTATAAATCGGTTCATTTTCAGAATGACAGTTAGTGATTTCTTGCCAGCTGTCCTTCCTGCATTTGTCAGTTTAAACTGCGTTACTTTCAGCATGAATTATGTTCATGTTCTATGTTGGTCTCAGAGTGCACCAGACTGATGCATTTAACTTTAAAATGTACAACATTTTCTTCCAGGTGAGCGTGTCCCCGGCCCCCTCTAGAAAACCAACACGAACTAGAAAATAAAAACTCAATTAGTGGATCAAGCTAAAGACAGTACCAAATCTGAGCATGGACTCAATGAGCCATGCTCTCAAATTGAAAGAACACGCTCTTGGATAAAGATAGGATGAAAGCTCCATCGTTCCTCCCCTGTGTGATGGTTCATGTGGTGTGTCAAATGTATTTATACATTTGGTATAAAACCGTTATCACAAACAGAACCACTTTGTCTCTTATATGATTAACAGTGCCATTGATGAATAAATAATTCCTTCATCTGATGAGTGTACTTCCAATAATAAATGAATCCAGGTATTCAGCTGTTTTCACAGTAACCTGTAACCAAGACTGTGATGGCGTCTGTGCAAATTTACAATATGTGATTTCATATTTAATAAAGAGTCTCTCCAGCGTCATACAAACAGTTCACATTCTTTTCAAAAGACCTTCTGAGCATGTGGGCCCCTGAGTCAGAGTATCCCAGTTCTTCCACAGACACTAATCCACGTCGTGCACCTGCACCTGGAGATCCTTGGAGATGTACCCGAGAAGGGTCGCCGTCAGCTGCTGCTTCAGGGTGGCGTTGCCCATCACTAGAGCAGTTAGCTGAGCCAAATCTGTCCACTGAATGTCTCCTGTTGTGGAATATTTCCTTAACAAGTTCAGGAGTGAAGTTGGTTTTATCCAAAGTGTCTAACATAAAAACAGAGTCTTGATGAATGATCAAAGTTTCATTATTATTTAATGTTTGCAAACAGAGAACACAAAACACAACCACGTATTGCAGTGAACTGTGAATATGCTAGAAGACTGGACCTTATTTGAGGTGCAATGTCATCCTTAGTGCGCAAAAAGCCTCATCAGAACAGAAGTAACATTAGAATAAATAGGATTTGGGAGTGTTTGCTGTGTCATCCGCATTACTGGGTTAATATGAAGCAAGAGTTGTCAGATCAAACGTTAGAGTTCGCATCAGTGCACAAGCGCTTTGAGCAGAAAAGGTCATCAAAAAACATTGTATACACGTATTTGTGACAGTACACACTTTTGAGGATATTTTTGAATGGTATGGAATGTTTGTTGATATCGTAAAGCATTATTTTATATATATTTTTAGTGTAACCAACTTTAAGATGTTAAATTTAGACCAAAAAAAGGAAGACGCATGCAACAAAAAAAAGTGACAACTGCACACTTAAACTCATGTTTGGGTCAATCAAGGTCACAGTGATCTTCTGTTGTTTGGAGTCATTTGTTTTTAGTAGGATGTAAACTATATTATGGATCTTGACCAGTGGCATTCCATATTATTAAGCACTTTTCATACATTTTCACCAATATTTCTGATCTTATAATCCTGAGACTAAGAGAGACTTCAGCAACACATTGTTAGGCTTGTGTCCCCTCTATCCCTTTGGCATGAAAAGCTGCAAATTACGTCTCAACAAACGTGACAAATGCATTGAAGGGTGGAGATGACGGCTGGATTTCATGTCATTTACATCCTTGTTACGCTAGGAACACATGCTTTTATTGTACAACACATGTATCCCTTATCAAACTCCAGACTGAATCAAGCTTCCTTTGACACGTGTCTGCGGTTCCAAACGGGCAGTTGTTTCGTCCTCTATCATTCCAGGCAGACGCCATATTGGTTTAATATCTTGAGGTCAGTGAACATATCAAAAGCTTTATTCCATACAAAGAAAAAAGAAAATGTACACAAAGCACGTGCTGACGTCCAGTTTCACATCCACAAGTCAAAACAGAGCATACCATATGGGACAAAGGATTCAAAAAAAGATACAGAGCAACAGTACTCTCATTGATCCTCTGTAGTGTCACATTAATCCCTTTGTGTCATTAATCAGCGAATGGGGTTACTGCAATGAATTGAAACACATCAGAAACATTATATTTTAATATAAGCTGGGCATAAACTGCTGCGGGTTGATGTGCTGGAAAACTGGAAACGATAACTCCTTGCTTGCAGATAAGACACCATTTGTCTTTACACTTATCCACACACACACAAACTTAAAATGCATGCAGTCTTTGGCAAGAACATGGACGTCCATGAAAAATGGTGTTATTATTGTTGGTGCTAATGAAGGGGAAACTTCTGATGTTGTGGTTGGAGGGTTTTGCCTTCTCCTTAAACGTGAGTGTAGTTCTGATTGACGCAGGGGCGGGCTGTGTGGGTTCTCATGTGTATCTGTAAATTTGAACGCTGGTTAAACGATTTCTTACAGACTGAGCAGCTGAAAGGTTTTTCTCCTGTGTGGGTTCTCATGTGTATCTGTAAAGTTGAACGCTGGTTAAACGATTTCTTACAGACTGAGCAGCTGAAAGGATTTTCTCCTGTGTGGGTTCTCATGTGGCTCTGTAAAGTTGAACTCTGGCTATAAGATTTCTTACAGACTGAGCAGCTGAAAGGTTTTTCTCCTGTGTGGGTTCTCATGTGTTTCTGTAAATTTGAACTCTGGCTGTAAGATTTCTTACAAACTGAGCAGCTGAAAGGTTTTTCTCCTGTGTGGGTTTTCATGTGGTTCTGTAAATGTGAACGCCGGTTAAAAGATTTCTTACAGACTGAGCAGCTGAAAGGTTTTTCTCCTGTGTGGGTTCTCATGTGTATCTGTAAATGTGAACTCTGGTTAAAAGATTTCTTACAGACTGAGCAGCTGAAAGGTTTTTCTCCTGTGTGGGTTCTCATGTGTTTCTTCAGAGTTCCACTCTTGCCAAATGTTTTCTCACACTCAGAGCATCTAAAATGTTTTTCACCAGCGCTACATCTTGAATCACTGACATGGACTTCATCAGGTTTCACATAGTTTAAACCTGACTGAGGTTCTCTGGTCTTCTTCCCATCACCACCCTCATCAGTGTCAGAAGACTCTCCAGTCTTCTCATCAGTATCTGGTTCTGGATGTCTATCTGGATCCAAGTTCCTGTCTGGTTCTGGTCCTCCACAGTCTTCTCCATCAGCTTCTGTTCCCATCTGTTTAGTTTGTCTTTGATGAAGCTGTGAGGACTGAGCTTCCTCTTCTTCATCTTCACTCTTCACAGGAGTCAATGAGAACTTGACATCAGCCTCCTCCAGACCTTGAAGCTGCTCTCCTTCCTGACTGGTGCAGAGTTCCTCCTGTTCTTCTTTAATGTGTGAGGGCTCTGGGTCCTCCTGGTCCAGACTGGAGCTCCACTCCTGCTGCTCAGAGGGAACCTCTTCTTTAACCAACAACAGCTGCTGGACGTCTGCAGGAAAACAGTAAACACACACAGAGGGGTTACAAAGACATTTTAGAATTGAGCAAAGAGTCTCCTGGACATACACTTCCAGAGTATCACTAGAACCAGATAATACAATAATGTAATCAACTTATGTGACCATGAACCATTTTAAGCTGCCAAATGGTAGATGATCTACAAGTATTAACTATTTATCTTCACCCACACACAAGCCAGGGTTGGGCCACATTGTGTGTGGGAGTCCTGGAGTCTCAGGGATGGGGAAGGTGCTGTTCCTGCAGGTTGCTGCACAATATCCCACCGACTAACCCGATTCACAACACAACTAGTTATAAGTTTTAAGCTACCACCTGCGTGTCAGAGCTCCCTCTTTGTACGGGGAGCGCCTCAACCGGAGATTCAAACCGTTGCTCTGTGACACACGCAACACTATTGCAAATGAGCACACACACACACACACACATAATACTGTTATGTTAAAAATGTCTCAAACAAAAGGTAAAGGAAAAAGCCCCCCTCATTGTTCCAGAGGAGAAGAAGCATGCAGAGGAGGAGAGGCAGCCCCCCCCCCCCCCCCCGCTCTCTTTCTTCCATCATTAAGCAGGGCCGAATCAGCTGGTTGAAGTTTAAATCAAAAGGAATTTAATATACCAACAAAAGAAAATGCAGTTACAAACTGAATTACACTATCAGTAGTAATATTTCATGAAATAGAGGCCCAATCCGCACCACACGACAGACGACAGACTGGTGTGTCCGCCTCATGGTCCAGATGAGGTCTGATTATCTCCGGGGATTCACAGTTTCTTTGTCCCTCCAAAGTCTCTGAAATGTCTCATATTACACATTCCTTTGCCCATAGATCAGCTCAGTGATTGGCTGAACCCGTCGGACTTCAGTCGGCCACTTCCTTCACCAATTCACCCCCCTTCTTGAAGGCTGTGCTCAGAAACTCTTCAGCAACATCCCCCTCTCTCTGACTTTATGGCGGTGTCATAAATTCTCTGGTTTCTCTCACAGTGCACAACAAATTCAGTAACTCTCCCTTTAGTTTAAACCTTCTACAAGTAAACATATTGTAACACATAATATCCATCGCTAGGAGCGCTTTAAAACTTAAATTCCTCACAATGAAAACGGGAAATGAAGACGGTGTAGACATCTTAACGCTGATTGGCCAAAACTCGACACGTCGCATCAAACATGTTTTATTGCGAAGATCACGACATCACATGTTCTCCTTGTCTCACTCCAATCTGAGAAACGCTGGCTGGCCAGTTGACTCCAAACTACATTAAAAGTTATCAGCCGGAGCATGAACAGTGTTAAATAAAGTGAACCTACGTGCTCTTTGTATCCGGATTTCCGGGTTGAGAACAGCGTCCAGAAGTTCCCGTTGTCGCTTATTCGCCTCTTTTGAACGAGAGAGTTCCTCCTCGTACTCTGCTATCGTTCTTTCAAACAGACCAACAATCTCTTCAACAGCCGCAGTTCGTCGCTGGTTGATTAAAGATCTCAACATTTCTACTTTAGACATTTTCACGAAATCACAGAAAGTTTTCCTCCAGACGAACTCCGTTAAAAACACCGTTTACTCTCATTAAACTCTGACTAGCGCTGTGTTGGTCACTTCCGTCCCCGTCCGTCTGTTTCCAGGTAGCATGCTAAGCTAACTTCAATAGCTTTATAGGCTACCAGGAGATTAGTCCTCGTCCTCTTCCTCTCCTCCTTCTTCTTCTTCTTCTTCTTCTTCTTCTCCTTCTTCTTCTACTTCTTCTTCTTTCACTTTAATGGCGGACTACAAACCAATGTTTAAGGCGCCACCTACTGGACCGGAGTGTGTAACATCATGACTTTATGACAGTTATCATTTAAACACAATAATAATGTTATTTATAAATATAATGAAACAATTAGAAATAAACTTCATATTGCAGTCATATTCTGGCCTTTTAACCCGTTCCATTCAAAATATGAAATAAAACCCTTTTAAGCTGAACTTGTTTGTCCCCTGTCTCTAACAGTCCTTTGATGCTCCACTCCCTTCCTGTATCTACCACTCTGTTCTTCAGTCTTTCTCTTTCCACCCTGAACTTCCTCCACTCTATCAGCTCATGTTCTACAGTTTCTTTACAGTTGCATATCTCACATTTATCCCACTCTGTCTTTTTCATGATGTGTATAATGTGTCATTGAGTCCTGTATGTCCGAACCTTAATCTGAAAGTAGCATCTTCTTTTCTACTTTTACTTCCATCACTTCTCACTCTGACTGATGTCTGAATTGTGTTGTAATGTCTACCCTTATTTTCATTATTCCAAATTTCCTGCCAAGATGTCCCATCCAAAGCTTTTACCAGAGAATGTCGAGTCCTCCCAACCATTGTACAGGACAGTCGATGCTGTGTTTCCGTTAAGTCCACCCTGAATTCTAATCCAGTGTGATAGTGCTGACTCAGTTCTCCTCACATGTAATGGCAGTTCCCTGGATTTCACCAGCAATGCATTAATGGGTGTGGTTTTGACTCTGGAGATGAGTCAGAGGAGAACCATCCAGAAGAAAAGGTGAACAGATAAAAGTCCATTCAGACAGGTTCTACGAGGAACATCCGGTTCCGCTGCAACAACTTGGTGGGTAACAAAAGCCCCTTAAACTAATACAATAGTATATCATTACTCCTATCTTACGTGACCTTCCATCTGGTACATATGTAACAGTTGTGGGTCATGGAACGAGACGACTCAAGTGATTGTTTTCCAACATTTATTTATTGAAGACAAAATATCACCAATGAATTGCCTTCAGACCGTTTTCTGCCCCTCTGCTCCCTCAGCAACGTGTGATTTTATTCATTTTCTTCAAATACACACTGACCAATCAGAGCTCGGTACGTGCACCGTTGATGAATATTACATCATCACAGTTTAAACTGACAAATGCAAAAAAAGACAGCTGGCAATAAATCTCAGACTGTGTGAATTAGTAAATGAACAGATTTATGACATCACTGCTTCATTTAGAGCACGATAGATCTGACTATAAGTACATGTGTGTATGATGGTAAATGAATGTGTTGCAGATGTGTTTTCATGGCGGGTATGACAATATTTTAGCCTTAAGTTTCACCACAAGTTTTCCAAGGCGGGCGTCTGTGAGAATGCCCCTCTGGGTGTTTCAGTAAAGTGAGATTTTTCTATTCGTATTTTGGTCATATCATCTGGAAGGTTCTCTGGTATGGCCCCAAACGCACTCTCTTCCATACATGTGAGCGACCTGCGATTAAAAGGAAGAGTTTAATTGAACATTTGGGTATATGTAGTGTGGAAGAAAGTATCCATCTCTCTCTCTCTCTCGATCTATCTCTCTCCCTCTCTCCCTCTCTCTCTTTCTCTCTATATCTACATATATCTATCTATCTATGCTTCATAAAAACAATAGACTAGGGCCACAAATTGGAGCTACAGACCTCAATCTAGCCCTTAAGGCTTTTTTTAAACAATTTAAGATATGCACTTTCATGTAACCCAGGCATGTCAAACATACGGCCCGCGGGCCGGACCCGGCCCGTTGGATGATTTAATCCGGCCCGGCATAAATTTCTGAGAATGTCAAAAAAAAAAGCGAGTCTCTAGCTCATTTCTATCAAAAGTTGTGATTTTTTAAAATAATAAATACAAATCAAATGCTCCCCCCGGCCACTAGAGGGCAGCAAATGTAAAGGAGCTCACGTCCAGCATGCGGCACCGCCCCCTGATGTGTCCAGGTAAAAACTAACCGGCAATCTTGCTTCACCATTCACCACTAACACACTTGTCAACACACCCTTCCCAAAATGGCACTGTCAAAAAAAAGAAAAGTGGACACGGAGTGCAGAGTTTTCCAGGAAAAATGGACTGAGAATTACTTATTCACAGAAGTGAATGCAACACCGGTGTGCCTGGTATGTAATCAGCCTATTGCAGTGTTCAAAGAGTTTAATATTAAGCGCCACTATGAGACTCTTCATAAAGAAAAGTATGACCACTTGAAAGGACAAATAAGGAAAGACGAGATAAACAAATTGGTCGCTGGTCTGAAGAAACAGCAGTCAACTTTTACGCGCAGCCGCGATATCTCTGATGGGGCTGTAAGCTACATTATTGCCAACGAGCTGGTGCAGGCATCCAAGCCGTTTTCTGATGGGGAGTTTGTAAAAACATGCATGCTGAAGGCTGCAGAAGTCGTGTGCCCTGAAAAGCGACCTGCCTTTGCCAATATCAGTCTAACGAGGAACACTGTCGCAGATCGGGTGACAGCTCTCTCAAGTGACTTGAGCAGCCAACTGAAAGAGAAAATCAAGTCATTTATCGCATTTTCAATTGCAATAGATGAGAGCACCGATGTCACAGATATTGCTCAACTGGCCATATTCATTAGAGGTGTTGATGAAACTTTGACCATCACCGAGGAGCTGCTTGAATTGGTGCCCATGAATGACACCACAACAGCAGATGACATTTTCAGCGCTCTCGTTGGAGCGCTGGACAAGGTGGGAGCGGACTGGTCCCGTGCCGTGAGCCTGGCTACCGACGGTGCGCCATCAATGGTCGGGAGAAAGGCAGGTGTTGCCACAAAATTCCGTGACAAAGTACAGTCAAATGGAGGACAAGAGTTTTGGGCATTTCACTGCATTTTGCATCAGGAGGCGTTATGTTGCAAAACACTGAAAATGGACCATGTTATGAGTGTGGTTGTGAAAACTGTCAATTTCATCAGAGCGCGTGGTCTAAATCACCGTCAGTTTGACACATTTCTCAGTGATAATGACATTCATGCTGGCCTCCCATACCACACTGAGGTGCGGTGGTTAAGCAGAGGTGCAGTACTCAAGCGCTTCTTTGAGCTGCGAGGGGAAATAGGACAATTTATGGAGAAGAAGGGACGCCCAGTAAAGGAACTTAAATGCAAGGAATGGGTGCAGGATCTTGCGTTTATGGTTGATATTACACAACACTTGAACACACTTAACACTACATTGCAGGGCCGTAACAGGGTTGTCACTCAATATTACGACAGCATAAGTGCGTTCAAGATGAAACTGTCACTGTGGGAGACGCAGCTATCCAACGGCGACACCGCGCATTTCTCTTGTCTCACAGCTGTGCGTCCGAAGGCACCGGACCGTCCCGATAATGATTTGGATAAATATAAAGACAACATAACAGATTTGCTGCGAGAGTTTGAGCAGAGGTTTCAGGCATTCAGTGAACTTGAGAACAAACTTGGCTTTTTTCGCTCGCCATTTACAGTGAAGCCTTCTGATATGCCAGCTGACATTCAACTCGAGCTTATTGACTTGCAGTGCGATTCCGCTATGAAGGATAAATTTGGGTCTGTGGGATTGGATACGTTTTATCAATATCTTGTGCCACGTTACCCAACATTAACAGCCAGGGCTGCAAAGGTTCTATCCATGTTTGGGACTACTTATCTCTGTGAACAGGTGTTCTCCGTCATGAACAATAATAAAACAAAGCAGCACTCAAGATTAACAAATGAACACTTGAATGACATTGTTAAATGTGCTGCTACTCAAGATTTGACACCTAACATCGATGCACTTGTGAAGGCAAAAAGATGCCAAGTTTCAGGAGCCAGCAGCAGCAAGTAGACTGCAGGAGTACAGTGAGAGAGAGAGAAAGTTGTGATGACACGAAATTTGTTTGCACTCATGAATACAGATAATTAAAAAATAAGATTAATCTGGTTTCATAAAGACAATTAATATTGTGCAGTATATTCTCATCTTCGGAGCCTACAGTTTGATCTGATGTAATCTTATTGCCCATGCACTGCTATAACTTTTATTTTGTATTTTATTTATTTCAAAGCAGTATGACATATAAGGCAAAAATATTTTTTTCACAGCTCCCACATTATTCTTAAAAGTCTGCTTTGAAGTGTCATGATAAACAGCTCTCAGGTGGCTGGTGCAGGCTGGGAGCTCTCCAAGGTCCTGAACAAACTCTCTGCTGCTGCTGCTGTTGTTGTTGTTGGGAAGTGCAGGCAGCAGAGCAAAAAGCTCTCAAAAGACTTGTTTCTGTGTTTTCCCTACCATTACACTGGATGTAATTATATCCCTGTTGCATAATCTAATGTGCAGTATATTCTCATCTTCAGAGCCTACTAGTTTGATCTGATGTAATCTTATTGCCCATGCACTGCTATAACTTTTATTTTGTATTTTATTTATTTCAAAGCAGTATGACATATAAGGCAAAAATATTTTTTTCATAGCTCCCACTTGAGTTTGTTTAGTGTGGTGAGTTGGTTCAGGTGTAAAACTGCATTCACTCAACTGTCAAATAAACCAGTTGTTAACACATTCACAGCCAAACATGAAAATCATTTTTTTCTCCATTGTTTGTGAATAAATGTGTTGTGCTTAGAAAAGATCCCTTGTCATCCGTGATTATAATATGTAGGGTGGGCTACAAATGTAGGCTGAATGATAAAGCATAGTACTGAAAAACAAAGCTAAATATTTGGAGTTGACATTCTTTTACTGATCCGGCCCACCTGAGAACAGAAAGTCTGGATCCGGCCCCCGAGCCAAACTGAGTTTGACATGCCAAAAAGTAGTCTACTCATGCTTTGATTAAACTACCTAAAGGGCCCAGGCATAGTACTTCTATGGGGGCCCACCCAGCACCACCAACGTCCATGGGGCGGAGACATGCAAGCTGCAACCCAAAGATAAGGGCCCGGGCCCTTATCTTTGGGTTGCAGCTTGCATGTCTTCATGTAACCATATGTCCTTGATCCATTTTCCGCCACCTACTGACACAGTTAATCTGTAAATGGACAGCACTATGTTCGACCACAAGGTGGCCCCTTTATCCCAGCCTGCGGCTCCTACCTTGAGACCTTCGCACAGATGCTCATTTAACATTTCCTTAATCCGCAGTCCTTTTTTTTAAATGTATTTATTTTCTTTATCATAAAACAACGAATATCACTGCAGTTAGAATGCAGATATAGAGACTTTGATGTAAAATGAACAATAATATGAAAATACTTTTTTTCATGTAAAGTAAGAGAAGAGAAAATGACCCACAGTTGGGGCCTGAACCACTGACAAGATATTTCCAAAAATGAATCAAATACTTTCCTGCACAATGTCTCATCAAGGAAAATGCCCATTCTTAAAAGTTTTACTCCTTTTGGCACCCCCTCTTCATCCCATTTATGTATCTGCACGTAAATGACGCATGTAGACTATTAATCAACAGGAAACAAGTGTTTTATAAACCAACACAAAATGTAAAAATAAATAAAAGGACTAAAATAAGAAAGAAATGTATGTTTATCAGTTTGAGTGAAAGCGACTCAGTGGCCTTTAGATTTCCCCTTCGTTAGTCCAACACTACGAGAGGAAAATACCTCCCATTGTAAGGTTTGAGTTTTGCTGTATTGGTAAATCCATGTGTTATTTGCCACCTGTTCCTTGTGTTTCCCCTTGTATTGCATCATGCTGGAAGCTTAGTGTAACACTTGGCTGGCACTGCAAAGTGTGCCGACTCTGGCCTGAAGATCTGACGAAACACACAAAACACTCTTTAATGTGTTTGGACAAAGAACCAACATTGCATCTGACTCACATTTCACCACAGTGCCAGGTCAAAAAGGTTTGATAGAGATTAATACATCCTGTAGATTGATCATGACAATAATAGTTACTGAATTATGTGCGACATATGGATATATTCAACTCTCCCGTCTTTTCCCTTTACTAAATAGTTATTTCACTCTTTTGTTTTAAAATCCCTTCAAATCACAGGTTGATCAGTATGGTTTAACAACCTTTCAGGTCTGTGTTGAGGCTCTAAACGTGTTGTGAATTCATGTTCCCTCATGTTGAAAATGTTAAACATTCCATATTGCAATGCATAGTTAATCTCATTTACTGAATCCAATAAAGCTGTCCCTTTACATTGTATGAACTAGAAGACTGGACCTTATTTGAGGTGCAATGTCATCCTTAGTGCACAAAAAGCCTCATCAGAACAGAAGTAACATCAGAATAAATAGGATTTGGGAGTGTTTGCTGTGTCATCCGCATTACTGGTTTAATATGAAGCAAGAGTTGTCAGATCAAACGTTAGAGTTCGCATCAGTGCACAAGCGCTTTGAGCAGAAAACGTCATCAAAAAACATTGTATACACGTATTTGTGACAGTACACACTTTTGAGGATATTTTTGAATGGTATGGAATGTTTGTTGATATCGTAAAGCATTATTTTATATATATTTTTAGTGTAACCAACTTTAAGATGTTAAATTTGGACCAAAAAAAGGAAGACGCATGCAAAAAAAAAAGTGACAACTGCACACTTCAACTCATGTTTGGGTCAATCAAGGTCACAGGGATCTTCTGTTGTTGTTTGGAGTCATTTGTTTTTAGTCGGATGTAAACTATATTCTGGATCTTGACCAATGGCATTCCATATTATTCAGCACTTTTCATACATTTTCACCAATATTTCTGATCTTATAATCCTGAGACTAAGAGAGACTTCAGCAACACAATGTTAGGCTTGTGTCCCCTCTATCCCTTTGGCATGAAAAGCTGCAAATTACGTCTCGACAAACGTGACAAATGCATTGAAGGGTGGAGATGACGGCTGGATTTCATGTCATTTACATCCTTGTTACGCGAGGAACACATGCTTTTATTGTACAACACATGTATCCCTTATCAAACTCCAGACTGAATCAAGCTTCCTTTGACACGTGTCTGCGGTTCCAAACGGGCAGTTGTTTCGTCCTCTATCATTCCAGGCAGATGCCATATTGGTTTAATATCTTGAGGTCAGTGAACATATCAAAAGCTTTATTCCATACAAAGAAAAAAGAAAATGTACACAAAGCACGTGCTGACGTCCAGTTTCACATCCACAAGTCAAAACAGAGCATACCATATGGGACAAAGGATTCAAAAAAAGATACAGAGCAACAGTACTCTCATTGATCCTCTGTAGTGTCACATTAATCCCTTTGTGTCATTAATCAGCGAATGGGGTTACTGCAATGAATTGAAACACATCAGAAACATTATATTTTAATATAAGCTGGGCATAAACTGCTGCGGGTTGATGTGCTGGAAAACTGGAAACGATAACTCCTTGCTTGCAGATAAGACACCATTTGTCTTTACACTTATCCACAAACACACACACTTAATATTCATGCAGTCTTTGGCAAGAACATGGACGTCCAAGAAAAATGGTGTTATTATTGTTGGTGTTAATGAAGGGGAAACTTCTGATGTTGTGGTTGGAGGGTTTTGCCTTCTCCTTAAATGTGAGTGTAGTTCTGATTGACGCAGGGGCGGGCTGTGTGGGTTCTCATGTGGCTCTGTAAATTTGAACGCCTGTTAAAAGATTTCTTACAGACTGAGCAGCTGAAAGGTTTTTCTCCTGTGTGGGTTCTCATGTGGCTCTGTAAATTTGAACGCTGGTTAAAAGATTTCTTACAGACTGAGCAGCTGAAAGGATTTTCTCCTGTGTGGGTTCTCATGTGGTTCTGTAAAGTTGAAAGCTGGTTAAAAGATTTCTTACAGACTGAGCAGCTGAAAGGATTTTCTCCTGTGTGGGTTCTCATGTGGCTCCGTAAATTTGCATGATGGCTAAAAGATTTCTTACAGACTGAGCAGCTGAAAGGTTTTTCTCCTGTGTGGGTTCTCATGTGTGTCTGTAAATTTGAACGCTGGTTAAAAGATTTCTTACAGACTGAGCAGCTGAAAGGTTTTTCTCCTCTGTGGGTTCTCATGTGTATCTGTAAATTTGAACGCTGGTTAAAAGATTTCTTACAGACTGAGCAGCTGAAAGGTTTTTCTCCTGTGTGGGTTCTCATGTGCATCTTCAGATTTCCACTCTGGCCAAATGTTTTCTCACACTCAGAGCATCTAAAATGTTTTTCACCAGCGCTACATCTTGAATCACTGACATGGACTTCATCAGGTTTCACATAGTTTAAACCTGACTGAGGTTCTCTGGTCTTCTTCCCATCACCACCCTCATCAGTGTCAGAAGACTCTCCAGTCTTCTCATCAGTATCTGGTTCTGGATGTCTATCTGGATCCAAGTTCCTGTCTGGTTCTGGTCCTCCACAGTCTTCTCCATCAGCTTCTGTTCCCATCTGTTTAGTTTGTCTTTGATGAAGCTGTGAGGACTGAGCTTCCTCTTCTTCATCTTCACTCTTCACAGGAGTCAATGAGAACTTGACATCAGCCTCCTCCAGACCTTGAAGCTGCTCTCCTTCCTGACTGGTGCAGAGTTCCTCCTGTTCTTCTTTAATGTGTGAGGGCTCTGGGTCCTCCTGGTCCAGACTGGAGCTCCACTCCTGCTGCTCAGAGGGAACCTCTTCTTTAACCAACAACAGCTGCTGGACGTCTGCAGGAAAACAGTAAACACACACAGAGGGGTTACAAAGACATTTTAGAATTGAGCAAATCGTCTCCTGGACATACACTTCCAGAGTATCACTAGAACCAGATAATACAATAATGTAATCAACTTATGTGACCATGAACATATGAACCATTTTAAGCTGCCAAACGGTAGATGATCTACAAGTATTAACTATTTATCTTCACCCACACACAAGCCAGGGTTGGGCCACATTGTGTGTGGGAGTCCTGGAGTCTCAGGGATGGGGAAGGTGCTGTTCCTGCAGGTTGCTACACAATATCCCACCGACTAACCCGATTCACAACACAACTAGTTATAAGATTTAAGCTACCACCTGCGTGTCAGAGCTCCCTCTTTGTACGGGGAGCGCCTCACCCGGAGATTCAAACCGTTGCTCTGTGACACACGCAACACTATAGAGTGGTCTCACCGACGTCACGATCTCCTTAGTTACGAGGTCTGTCCGCCATGTTGGAGTACATACAGATCCTACATGGCGGCGCGTAAACAAGGAAGTGCGGCGAAAATACCATACTTTGAATCACTGGATAGTGCATCAAAGGTTCGCTACCTGGCCAAATTGAAGGTTATTGGTAACTTGGATCCCTATACAATGAGTGCAGATAGTTTCAGTGCCGATCCTACTTATCTTCCATCGGTAAACTACGCCAACATCTACACGTATCTCGTGAACACCCCCAGTCCTTACACAAAAGACGAGTTGGAGTGCTACAAAGGGCTCGACGCTTATAATCAGTTTGTCAGTGGATGGGTCCGAGACGTCAAAGCAACGGTCGTCGACAATTCTCATCTCGTCATTGGAAGAGTAAATATATTCAGATCTGGTCCGATATTTAGCAATATTCAATGTTTACTCAGCGCAAACAGACACGTGTGTTTGTTTACATTGTACGTGCACGTCATTGTGTGCGTGTGTGTAGGAATTAACTTTAAACTAACCCCTAACTTCATCCCCCCCCCACACATATATATATACATATATATATATATATATATATATTGTGGCAGCCGGAGGGGCAACCTCAGAGGAGAAGTGGTAGAGGGACGATATTGCCGGACATGGAGGCGGAGCCCCATGTCAGGGAGTGGAAAAGAGCGCCAAACCACCATCAGCCCAAACAAGCAACACCTGAGGAGGAGAGCCGAGGGAGCGACCACACCCTATCGGAGGAGGAGGAGGGGACTATAAAAGGGCCCCGGACACAGGAAACTAGGAGAGAGTAGGAGTGGAAAGAGACGGAGACACAGCAAACGCATTGGAGACAACTGGCTTACCCCTTGATCACCCTGGAACGTCTGACTACCCGCCCGGCTCCCGACCCCTGCCTGTACGACTACCCTGCTCCTGCCCGCGCCCTGGACCGTATGAGGAATACCCGTTGTGCACCGAACCGTGGAAGTGAACCCCGACCATCCCTCTGGAAAGCGGACAGTGTATTGTTGAGTGTCTATCCTACCTCTATCCACTCTCTATCTTCAGTAAAAACCTCACTTGCACCATTTATCTACCGACTGGTTGTGTTTATTGGTCCGTGTTGTCGTGAAACCCCCTTGCCACCCCGGGGGCTGTCACAATTTGGTGGAGAATGTGGGCACAGTCCGGTTCTGGCAACACTGACCGATAGACCGACCAACCCAGTAAGCATGGCCACCCCGGTGCCATTTCAAGAGCTGCTAGCGGGGCTAATCGCTAGCAACCAGGAAACCCAAAAACGCCACGAACAAGCCATGCAAGTACAAATGCAAATCCTCCAAGCACAGCAGCAACAACAATACCAACAGCAAGTACACATGGAGCAGTATATGGCGGTACAAACCGAACGCGCGGAGGCGATGCAAAGCGACATCAAGGGCATGTTACAGACACAACAGGAGCAACGTACCGTGGAGAAAGCCAACCCAGCGCGCTTCCTTCTCAAGCAGACGGCAGCGGACGATGTGGAAATATTTTTTCAGATATTCCAGACAACGGCACTCCGGGAAAAATGGCCAGAAGAGCACTGGGCTGAGTTGATAGCCCCCTTTTTGATCAACGAAACGCAAGTAACGTATCAGGACTTAGAGCGCGCTGGAAAAGTTGACTTCCGGGTGTTGAAAGCGGAAGCGTTACAGCGATGCGGGGTCACGCTGGTACTAAAGGCACAACGATTTCATGAATGGACATATGACACCTCCCTTTCTCCGCGAGCCCAGATGCATGAGATCAAGAGGATTACGACGGCCTGGCTGCACGCAGAGCCCACCGAGGTGTCGCCCACCGATCGTGTCGTCATGGACAAATTCCTCAGATCCCTCCCGTATGAGGCAAAAAAATTGGCCGGCCAGAGAAACCCCCGCAACCTCGAGGAACTGGTAGAGATCATGGAGGGTTACCACGCAGCACAAGCGTTAGTGCGTGGGGGAAGAAACCCGAAAGTGGAGGGGTCCACCCGCAAAGAAAAGATGAGAACGGAGGAAACTACCTATGTGTCTCCCTCCTTTCCCCCAGGCTTTCCCCGACGTCGGCCGGCGGGTGGACCGGAAGAGAGGAGGTGCTACCACTGCGGCGAGATCGGGCACATCGCATGGGAATGTCCTCACCGCCAGGACGCACCCATGACCACGGCCAGTGAGGGGAGTCGCCCATGCGGACTGATTACCGGATGCTGGGCCACTCACGAGGACCTCATGCCCCTCACCCCGGTCAAAGTAAACGGCCGCGACGCCTCCGCGATGGTGGATTCCGGGAGCGCGATTACCTTGGTGAGACCTACGTTTGCTCAGTACCCGCTCCTAACCGGCACCCGAGCGGTCACGTGCATCCATGGGGAGACCCGCGAATACCCCACCACCGCCCTCGAAATATACACGACGAGGGGTAGATACGTCGGCACTGCAGGAGTAGTGGAAGGACTCCCCGTAGAGGTGCTGGTCGGCCGAGACCTGCCCGTGTTCCAGGAGCTGTGGCGCAGCCTGGTGGTGAAACCAGGTACGACCCCTCACCGAAAGTCCAAGAAGAAAGCCATCTGTGGGCTGGGGGAGGAGATCTCCACCGATCCCCTATCGGAAGGAGTCGCCAGTGCCGTGGCCCGGGCGTTGGTGGAGGCCACCCAACCCAACCCCGAGGACGTATATGCCACAGCCGTCGAGAACGACGGACCCTCCAGCCCCAGTGAGCCCGAAGGAGAGGCGCCACCCATCCCCGAGGAGGCAGATACCCCCTCCCTCGAAGAAGAGGAGCTGGCCGGGCTGTTCCCCCAGGACCCGGAGGAGCCCATCTTACCCGGGCCCCTCACAGGGAGGTTTGGGACGGCCCAGTTGGAGGACCCCAACCTAGCCCACGCCCTTCGGCAGGTGGCCGCCGTAGACGGACGACCACTGGACGGGGTAAGAGACCTCCCTCCCACACATTTCTCCATTTATAACGGGCTCCTCTACCAGGTAGTAATAAAGGACGGGGCCCCCCTCAGGTTGTTACTGGTACCACGTCCTTTCATACCCTCTGTCCTCCAGTTAGCCCACTCCCATATCTTAGGTGCCCATCTAGGAGTGGAGAAAACCCTGGAAAGGGTGAGGGCCAGGTTCCACTGGCCCGGAATAAAAAAAGCCGTGGAGGATTACTGCCGGAGCTGCCCCGAATGTCAACAAGTGGCCCCACAACCCCATCACAGAAACCCGCTGGTGCCCCTGCCGATCATCACCGTCCCCTTCAGCAGGATCGGGATGGACCTAGTGGGGCCCCTACCCAAGACCAACCGGGGACACAGGTACATCCTGGTGATAGTGGATTACGCCACCCGGTATCCCGAAGCCATTCCCCTACGCTCTATGGCCACCAAGGGCATTGCAAGGGAGCTGGTGATGTTGTTTTCCAGGGTCGGAATACCGGAGGAGATTCTCACCGACCAAGGAACCCCGTTCATGTCTAGGATCATGAAGGATCTGTGTGGCATGCTGAAGGTGACCCAACTGAGGACGTCGGTGTATCACCCCCAAACGGACGGACTAGTAGAACGATTCAACCAGACACTGAAGAAAATGTTGAAAAAAACCATGGACCAGGACGGGAAGAATTGGGACCAACTGCTACCCTTCCTGATGTTCTCCATCAGAGAGGTGCCCCAGGCATCTACCGGATTCTCGCCCTTCGAGCTCCTGTACGGTCGACGACCCCGGGGGCTACTCGACCTGGCCAAAGAAGCCTGGGAACACCAACCCTCCCCCTACCGCACCATGGTGGACCACGTCGAGGAGATGAGGGTGAGGATGGCATCCCTCTGGCCCATCGTCCGAGAACACATGGCCGAGGCACAGGCGGCCCAAGCCCGCGTGTACAACCGGGGAACCCAACCCCGAGTGTTTAACCCAGGGGATCGGGTGTTGGTCCTGGTACCCACGGCGGAATGTAAGTTTCTAGCCCGATGGAGGGGGCCGTATGAAGTAATGGAGAAAGTGGGGCCGGTAAACTACCGAGTCCGGCAACCAGGTCGGAGGCACCCGACGAAGGTTTATCATGTGAACCTGCTCAAGAAATGGGTGCGTAGGGATGCCATGCTCTGTTTCTCTCTCTCTACCCTCCCAGGAAAAACGGAGCCAGTCGAGGTACCCGTGGGAGAAGAGTTGACCCCCCGGCAGAAGCAGGACGTCCGGGAAATGGTGGATCGGTTCCGGGACGTGTTCTCCCCGGACCCCGGATACACCACACTGGTGCAACACCGGATAATCACCGAGCCCGGGAAGAAGGTGAAGCTAAGGCCGTACCGCATCCCCGAAGCCCGCCGGGGGGCGATAGAGAGGGAGGTACAGAGTATGCTGGAGGCCGACATCATCGAACCCTCGACGAGCGAGTGGTGCAGCCCTATAGTGTTGGTTCCGAAACCCGATGGCTCGGTCAGGTTCTGCAATGACTTTAGGCAGCTCAACGCCATCTCAAAATTCGATGCCTACCCGATGCCCCGGGTGGACGAGATGATAGAGCGCATCGGGAGGGCCAGATACATCACCACCCTCGACTTGACTAAAGGCTACTGGCAAGTGGCAGTAGCCCCCGAAGACAGGGAAAAAACGGCCTTCACTACGCCCATGGGACTGTACCACTATAAGAGGCTGCCGTTCGGTCTCCACGGAGCCCCCCCCACGTACCAGAGACTGATGGACCAGGTACTACGTCCCCATCGAGAATACGCGGCAGCCTATCTGGACGACATCGTCGTGCACGGGGAGGAATGGGGGGCTCACCTCCAAAGACTGGAAGCCGTCCTGAAAGCTCTGCGAGGGGCGGGGCTGACAGCCAACCCCAAGAAATGTCGCCTCGGCCTCCGGGAAGCTGACTACCTGGGGTACACCATCGGCCGCGGCTGCGTCAAGCCCCAGGTAGGGAAAGTCGAGGCGATCCGGGAATGGCCCCGCCCCCGCACAAAGAAACAGGTACGAGCATTCATTGGGCTAGCTAGCTACTATCGACGGTTTGTTCCCCAGTTCTCTGCTCTTGCAGCACCCCTGACGGACCTAACAAAAAACCGGCTGCCAGATCGGATCGTATGGACGGCAGAGACCGAGGACGCCTTCGAGAAGCTGAAGGAAGTACTCTGTTCTGAACCAGTGCTGGTGACCCCGGACTTTACGCAACCATTGGTGG